>NC_133116.1:22973594-23014634 GCF_022965805.1 Primulina eburnea
AACCGAAAAAATCGAACAAGAAAAAATAAAAAATACAAACTTTTACGAGCAATAAATATTAATTTCGACATAAATAAATACGAACTTTTAAATTTCTATCAAATCAATAAGCTTCGAAAACAACAGTAGTGTTATTATTGTTATTATTATAAATTGATTAATTATATAAAATGACGCACAACTCTAACCCGTACGTATACGTACGACTTAAAAAAGAACTAGTTAGAATTAAATTAAACAAGAATAAACCACGAAAGAAAATATTTTTCACATCGTTGACCGTCGAGTTCAATATAACACGTTTTCAGAAAAGTAAGAACCAATATGAACGGCAAAGCACGCGTTTGAGTGTTGGTCGGGCACGTAAACCCTCAAAAGCGCTCTTTATGCTTTGTGCAATTGTGTCCCCAGTGTGAGAGTTGAGTCTGCATTATTGTAACCTTGGCACACGTAATATATTTTTATTAAATATTATGCTTTTTATTCAAAGTTTTTTAGTAACTTCTAAAAGAATTAAAAATCATAATAGATTCATTTTGATACATTTAAACTTGTATATACAATAAAAAAAATATTTGGAATTATTTTGATGTGGAGAATGATAAAATAAATTTAATATGATCAAATAATTGTAAGGCCAAAGATGAATTTTCTGAACTCATTTTGCAGTTAATAATTCGTACTTATAATCAGAAGGCAAATCAGTTGGCCAATTGTCCGACACAACGATCCCGACCTGATGGGCCGGGAGCTTGTCTTTCAGCTAGTACATGTCGACACAATAGTAAAAGGTATACTTGGAAGGGAATGTTGGCATGACCTCCACTAGTACTTGAAATATGGAAAACTTCCCAAGGAAAGAAAGCTCGAGAAACCAAGAGAAGAGCCCTCCGATTCGTAATGATCAGAGGCAACTTGTATAAGAGGTCTTTCTCTCAACCCCTTCTAAAATGCCTAGGGAAAAAGGAGGCCAATTATGTTCTTCGGGAAATACATGAAGGGTGCTGCAAAAATCATCTTGAAAGTATGGCCCTAGCTTGCAAAGCTCTCTTGATTGGATTCTTTTGGCTGACCCTCCAAAGGGACGCATTTGTTTTGGTTCCATAGTTGTCAGAAACACGCGAGCCTTCAGGTGAGGCCCGCAAAATTCTTGAAAACTATAATTGCACCATGTCCTTTCTACCATGGGAAAATGGACATCGTTAGACCCGTTTTAATCTGCTAGGCTCAAAGAAAATTCCTGTTAGTAGATGTATATTATTTTTTCAAATGAGTGGAAGCTGAGCCCTTGGCCATAATCACAGAAACCGAAATATTTAAATTCCTATGGAAGAATATTTTTTTTGATTCGAGATATCCCGAAGAATCATTTATGATAATGGAAGACAGTTGTCCGGATTTAATGTCCGGGCTTGGTGTGAAAAATGAAGATTGAGCAGGTTTTTACTTTTGTGGACTACCTGTAATGTAATGGACAAGTTGAAGTCACAAACAAATCGATAGTCCAAGCATTAAAGGCCAATTTAGGTACAACTTAGAGCAATTGGGCATATGAACTTCTGAGCGTACTCTGGTCATATCAAACTACTACCCAGACCGGAACAAAAGAGACACCCTTTAACATTGTAACATCCCGTAATAAAATAAATAATACTACTTTAAAATTTGCGGAAAATAAAAATTTTTGTTATTTAAATAGTAAACCCAAACCTTCTGAATATAAATAAAATGATCGAATAAATTCTTGAAATAATTCAAGCACAAAATATTTTCATGGCATAAAAAATATCATTTATCACTACTGCAAAAGCGTTATCCAAAACGAGCATTTGAAAATATTTGTTTGCCAAAAAAATTTTGAATAAATAAATATCAGAGTAAAAATTTTAACGTGCATAAAATCCTTTCATAACAATAGCGGTTTTCGGGTTTGCACTGCACACAGTCTGAGCAAGCTCACTGGTCAACACCTCATGTCTCCTCAAGAGCATCAACATCTGCATCGATCAAGTCTAGTGAGCCTAAAGACTCAACAAACATACCCCTTGAATAGAGAATAATACTTAATAAAATCACATGCATTTGAAAGTAAAGAGCACGAAATAACAGCTGAACATACATAAAAATAGACGTTCCATAACTGCATAAATATTTTCATAAAAGTGCTTCCATCATAACATACATAATGTTACTTAATTTTGCGTAGAAATATGTTCAAAGCAAGTGGCCCGTAATATAAATCGCCTGATCAGACTAAACACAGTACTGGGTTAGCAGAGATCACCACGGCCTTTCGACCGGATGTCCACTCTCACATACATAAATCTCCGATAATACTTTACGTGGTGAAGAGGTCCCCGGTCATGCTTTACCGCTTTCCAATCCCACAATCATATATCCCCAGTCATGTTTTACCGGGTGGCCACAAAACAAATCACATACCTCCAAAATAAAATATTTTTGCATGCCGATCATACTTAAAAATGTCGAGCGCTTCATTGGAAAGCTCTGGACATGTTGCCCCAACCACAACAGCAAAGATCCAGGAGATCCCAACGAAGTATTCAACCAAAACTTGAGAAAACGTGAAGAACATGCACACATTTTCACAGCTTGAGCGAGTTTACAATAAAAATCATATCTCCCTCATTTCATATCATAAAATTACGAATTTGCTATCAAATCGAATATAACACAGAGTACTACAAATCATATGTTAAAAACATTTCTATAAAACCAACCTATAAGTCGCAGATTATAAATAACAGAGGGTGATGGGTTTTCTGACACAAAAATTTCACAGCTTGTGTGGTTTTAAGATAAAAATCATATCTCCCTATTTTCTTATCAGAAAATTACGAATTTACTATCAATCGAAGATAACACAGAGTGCAACAAATCATATGTTGAAAACATTTCCATAAAACGAAGCTATAAGTCGCAGAACTCGAAACAACAGAGGGTTATGGGTTTTGTGACACAGAAATTTCACATCTTGTGCGGGTTTACGACACAAATCATATCTCCCTCGTGTCTTATTAGAAAATTACAAATTTGCTATCGTTTCGAAGATAACACATAGTGCTACAAATCATATGTTGAAAACATTTCCAGAAAATCAACATATAAGTTGCAAAATTCGAAACAATAGAGGGTTATGGGTAGCTTGTGGTTTCTTATCAAAAAATTAAGATTTTGCTATCGAATCGAAGATAACACAAACTACAAATCATATGTTGAAAACATATCTAGAAAACCATAATATAAGTCACATAATTCGATAACAGAGGGTGACGGGTTCTGTGACACAAAAATTTCACAGCTTGTGCGGTTTTACGATAAAAATCATATCTCCCTCGTTTCTTATCAGAAAATTACGAATTCGCTATCAAATTGAAGATAACAAAGAGTGATACAAATCATATGTTGAAAGCATTTCCAGAAAGTGGACCTATAAACCGCAGGAATCGAAATGACAACAAATGGCGGGTTTTGTGACTCAAAATTTTCAAAAATCGTTAAATCATGACCCGTCAAACTTTGCACATAACGAACGAATTTTCATGCACAATATACATCAAAATACATAATATGATGAGATCGATGCGTAAAATAAAAGTTTATACTTACATTTGCGTCTAAACGCTCGAATAAACGAATACATTTAGAGGAATAAAAAGAGGATTGGCCATGGTAAGAATAATTGCTTACCGAGAAAAATGATCCAAGCCTATAACAAGAGAGTGTATTATCGATATTTTGATGAATGAGACCTAGTCATGAGAAAGATTCAACATAATTGGGAAATGGGTATGCATGATCCCATGTATGAAGGACTTTTCAAAATTATTGGAAAAAGAGGAGTTACAGCCTGCTATCTTGAAGATGTTGAAGAGAAGAAAAGTAAACGACATTGAAATGCACAACACTTGAAGAAATATTATGCATGAGCATCAAGCTTGCTCGTCTCGTTATGAAGTACTTTATTATGTTTATTTTCAATATTTAAATCTCTATTGTTACAAACTATCCATTTTCAAGTTATTATAATAAAATGAAAAAATTTTGTGCCAACAAATTGAGAAAACCCGACAAGCTCGACACAATGTAAGTCCATGACACAATGAAAGTCCACGAATGTGGCATTCACAAAATCTTGACCAGATTGGCACAATGTAAGTCCACGAATGTGGCATTCACCAAATCCCGACCACCCGAGCACAATGTAAGTCTACGAATGTGACATATACAGAAACCTGACTAATGCGACACAATGTAAGTCCAGGAATGTGGCATTATCCAAAGCCCGATCAGCTGGGCACAATGTAAGTCAACGAATGTGGAATTCACAAAAGTTCGACCAGCTCGGCACAATGTAAGTCCATGAAAGTGACATTCACCAAAGTCCGACTAGTTCAGCATTCATAAGCCTAACAAAATTTGATCGTCGAAGAAAATCCCAACCTTATGCTCGACATCATTAATGTGTTTCATGCCCAGAAATTCTTTATTTCAGCTCAGTCCTTGGTAAAGTATATTCCATGGTTCTTTATACAAGATCGTGTACATGCTCTGATTTCCGACTTAGTACTTAGCCAAATTTTGGTTTCAACTTATATGTGCTTGGGTGACAATCTTGCTCGGGTTTTCGACTTATTACTTAGCCAAATATTGGTTTCGAGTTATAAGGAGCCAACTTGCTTGGGTTCTCAATCACTTTATTAACCAAATATGGTTTCAAGTTATGAGGGCTCAGATAGCCACCCTGCTCAGGTTCTTAGTTTATTACTTAGAAAAATCTTGGTTTCAAGTTATAAGGGCTCAGACATCCAGTCTATTTGGGTTCTCAATTTATTACTTAACCAGATATGGTTTCAAGTTATATGTTCTCGGATAACAATCATCATTGGGTTTTCATTTAATTATAGACAAATAGAACTCCAAGTTATACGTGTGCTTAGGTGCCTCGCTAGTTCGAGTTTTGTCAAAATTAATATTTTGCCAATTTTTGTTTGGCATACATATTTGGACACGTATATTGGACGGGTGAGAACATTATGATTTGGAAAAATTACATAATCAAAAACCAAGTAATTAAGCCCGAAGCAAAGGACTTTCATTAAAGAAAATATGCTTTACAAGCTTGAGTGAAGAACAAAGGGTACAAGGAAGAAACTAAATTAAGGGGTCTGTGTCGGACACCTCTTCATCATTGGTCTGGTCCTCTTGATCAGGCACTTCGCTTTGTCTAGGCATATCTTCTAGAGCTTTATCCCAGTCCAGAAAGGATTCCAGGTGGACCAAACACCCTTTGAGCCTTCTTTTAAAAAGGCCACAATCTTGTCCGTGCATAATTTTTCAAATTCAAAGGATTTAAGGAACTTTTCTTTCTTCTGAGCCCATGTAGCCTCTGCCTCAGCCTCTTGCTCTCAGGCTTCCTCTTTCAAGCGGAGAGTCTCCAGCTCGGACTCTTTCAAGAGGTATTGAACACTCTCCAGTTCACATTGGATGGAGGAAACTCTTCATCATGCTCAGACTTGATGTCCCTCAATTGCTTGTTAGTTCACCATGCCGGGTTAGGACATCCTCAAGAGTCTGGAATTTGACCAGGGCAGAAGCTCATGTTTTCTGATGTCAAAGGGTATTCACCCTGGCCCACACAACGGTATGTAGAGGGAAAAAAATTGGTAAGATAAGAAAATGGGAATGTAAAAATAAACATGTGTTGATGAATGTTACCTACATAAAGCTAAGGGCCATAGATTCCTCGACAAGTGAGTCCGGGGCTGATTGAAGGACTCCAAAGTCCATAGATTAAACTAGGTTTTGTAGAATGCCCAAAAAGCTGGACCCATTAGGTTTGGAAGGAATGATATTCTTAGGCTACGGGGATGCTCGACATTCCCCTGAACCATAGGCTCGGCAAGGAAAGAGGCTCCATCCACTTTATAATTGCCTTTAGTTGGGGGACTCAGGACCCACTGTAATCAGAGAGGAACGGGATCCCGAGGATTTTTTCTTGGATGACTATTCCACGGATGGCTCTGGTACGACATCTTCAGATGGGGCCTCGACCATTTTCATCTTTAACTTCAACATATCAGCTTTCATTCATGCATTCATTATGTAGCGTCCGCAAAGGAAAACAAGTCGAAGTTAGTACATAGTGAGTAAAGTAAACAAAATGTTAGGGGTTGGAGAATCCTACCTAAGTCCTCTTCTATCCCCACTTTTTTTTAATTAAAAAATTTGTATTTACAAAGCAGATCTTCATCGACCAAACTCTCAACATTTCACGCTCATCATGTCCAAGAATTTAGTGAAGTCGTGGCTCGACTCGGCTCAGCTAGGGGCTCGAGGATGGTGAAGTTCGTGATCTAGTGCATCTTACAAAGATTTGGCTTGGAATACTTAACATAAAAGTATCTATTGAGCTAGCTCTTGTGGGAGTCCGTATTTTCTTTCCATAATTGATATTCCAAGTAGATCGATAGATAAAACCGACCCAGTACAATTTTCTTTATTTGAATAAACTTTAGAAGGTTCCCAATACCTATGAGAACCTGGAAATATCTAATAAGACCCCCAAGGTTAGTAGAGAGCTAAAAGAGGCGGGACTCAACTGGCTTAGACAGATCTGAAAATAGTCACAAGTGGTTTGGATAAGTTTGGGCACGGAGAATCTAAGACCCATTTCAATTTAGTAAACATAAAAGGTTGGAAACCATCGGGTGGAGAGGCTATGTCTATCCGACGAGGGATAAGTAATTCATACCTATGGGGCATAGACCCCTCACTAATGGCTGGTCCTGACTCGAGGATTTAATGTGAGGCTAGGACTTCATATCAGGGCTGTGGGGACCCAAACCTAATTCGTTTTCTTAATCATTATTAAGGAACAATATAACAATTAAGAAAATGTGGGACATATTTTTTTTTAAATAACAACCGCGGAATCGTAATGTACTCGATCCGATATACATAACCATGCAAAGGTACAAATCTTGTACAATATATGTTTATCTCAACTAGAATTCAGTCACTACATAAAGTACTGAAATCAATCTACTTTAAGTCAGGATCTCCACGCTAATTCTGAATCCCTCATTCTCATCCTGATCCCGATCCTGCCCCACCTGTTGTCAAGCACACATACAAACAAGAGAACAGCCGGATAACTCCGGTGAGAATATAATCCCAGTATAAATAATGTAAATATGCAGTCATATAAAAGCATATATAAGAGCATGAAACACATATCAATAACATGTATTAAAATCGGAAAACATGAACTGATATAACATTGTAAATCACTCGTGACTCGTCATCTCAGACTCGATTCATCTCTAATCTAGGGATCCCGGTTTCTGGACATTGTCTCATGTATCGAATCTCAGCGATAGGAATGAATCAACCCCTAAGCGACATCGATATAAACTAAACGTCCAGTGTCTTGGCGAATCAGCCGAAGACTTGGCGAATCAGCCAAAGACTAGGCGAATCAGCCTATGACTCAATACACGCTCTGTCTATGAATCAATAGACCACACATATCAATTTCATAATTGCAGATGTCAATGCAATAAAGTAAAATATGTGATTTAGGGAAACTCAAGTCAAATCGAACTCGAGTTGTGCAATCCCGAATCAACATTGATTTATACCTTTTTTTCAGTCGATCTAACTCTGTCGAAGTCTCGGATTCAATTCCTGTCAATACTCAATCTGGCAATGACAATAAAGAGGGATACAATATCAATACCTTCCTCAATCAATACTTGATATAATCAGAACTGAATCAAATTCTGTTTCAACAGCATAAATGTACAATCTCAATATACCCAGCAACACAACTCAACATATATAGATTCTCACAACTCAAAATCCATATGATACAATTCTGATATCACATCTCAATCAATTCCATTCAGAAAACCATAACAATTTCATACGGTATCTGTTCTTCAATCCGGTTTTGATTATACGATGTTTAACATATCAGAAACACCATATATGAATCATATCCGATTCCGACAATATCATAATTTCAAATCACATCAGAAATGTACAAAACTTACGTCAGTATGAATTCTGCGTCAATAGGAACACAGTACCGAATTCGGATTTAAAATCGAACGGACGGATCGAAATATAAAGGCGTAAGGATTTTCAACAACTTTTCTGAAGCTTTCTCGATTCTTGCTTGTTCATCTGAATGAATGAAGGAACTTTACACATTATATTGCATGGAAAGGCTAGCTGGCTTCATCTTAGTGCAACACGTCTCGCGCATATCCTCGACCCTCCTCGGCGCGTATCCTTCATGGCAGCTCGCGCATATGCGCGCCCTCGTTCGGCGCATATGCGCGAGGCCCTTTTCCATTCTTCACAACTCTCGGGTACCCTCACGCACGTGCGCGGATTCATGTCGCGCATATGCGCGAGGTTCTCTGCCTACCTCGCGCATATGCGCCCTCTCAGGTCGCGCATATGCGTGAGGGGTCCAGTCCTCGCACATAGTTCAGTCTTCTTTTCGCTTTCTCGGTCTGATCTATTATGTCTATAATCACATCACAATTATCCACAAATCATATCAGATTACAGTAATCAAAATTTCGGACATTACATTTCTCCTCCCCGAAGATCTGATTTTGTCCCCGAAATCACAGGCAATAAATCTTAATAGAAAGAAATGTATAACAGAAGCTAATCAGAAAACTCACATCAGTGAAATAACTCGGGGAATCTCTGTCTCATATCAGACTCAGTCTCCCAGATAGCTTCTTCAATGCCATGAAGACTCCACTGAATCTTCATTAGTGGAATTGTCTTCGTTCGGAGCTGCTTTCCCTTCCAATCGAGAATCTGGATCGGTTTTTCGAAATAGCTCAACGTCTCGTCCAGTTCGGCCTCGTCCGGTGTTGCGCGTTTTCCTACCGCAAGTGTACGATGTCAAGTTTTAGTACTGGTTAGAGTACAGATATCGATCCCACGAGGAGTGTGCGTAAAATTGTATATCAATTCTTGTAATTAAAATAGTCTCAACTTTATTTAGAGAAATTGAATAAACGGTTGGTTTGTTTAAATTAATTAACTGAAAACAATGAATTAATTAAGTCACCGAATTGAGAGATAATAATGAGAGAAAATATCTAGAGAAATGATTTCACAAAGTTTCCACGATAATTATTCACAGTTTAATTTATATTCCTGAATTCCAATCAATTAATGGCCAAGAACACTTAGATTGTTTTATTCCCCCTTTCCCAAGTGACGAATAAAGTGTATCTATCAACTTCGATTCAATTATTCCTATTTAGAATCTACGTTTCATAGATAAATGCAAACAATGTTCTTACTAAGCCTCGCTAAAGTTATACGCCTTCCGAACGCTATAAACATTTAACGATGTGTCTCTAATGATCTATAATCCTAGTCCCTCTCCCGAGTTATAAGATTAATCAAACAACAAACAATTTATGGCCAGTAAATTGCAGTACAGTAAACACAGAGAACACAATTAAACGAAAGCCGACTTCAATCAAAGAAACAACGGTGTCAAATCATCGTATCAACAGAGTTACGTCATTCTCTAGAATGGCAGTTTAGTTCATCACGAAATCCAAGAGAAGCCAAGACATATTTGTAGTTCTAGGCATCGACACACCATAAAGTAAAGAAACAAAGGAAAAGATAACAAATCCGAAGTGTCGTCTCTGTTTCCAGATCTGTCGTTCTTCGTATTTGTGACTGTTCTTCGCCCTCTGAACCTTCGTCTCGTGTATGCGCTCTGTGCCTTCTCTCTGTTTTTTCGTCCCAAAAACGGCCTCCCCCTCTGACCTAGCGGCGAGCATTATATATTGACTTCTGGAACGCCGTGCGCGCGGGTGCGTGTGATATCGCGCTGTGGCGCGCGATCTACTGTGTTTGGCCGTGCATGTGTGCGCACGGCAGCGCGTAGTCTCGCAATGGCGCGCGCGAGCTTCTGACCATTCGCATCTTCTGTGCGCGCGCGAGCGCGAGATGTCGGGCGATGGCGCGAGATGTCCTGCTCGGAAGGGTGTCATTGCGCTCGCGGCTGCGCGGAAGTTGGCGCGACGGTGCGCGCATCTCGGGTCTTGCACAAATATGGGTGTGTGCGCGGGAGTGCGTGAAGTGGCGCGGCCGCGCGCACACATCTGTCCGGTGATGTGCTCGTGGTCGTGCGCTTCTTGGTCCACTTGGCTTCGTGTTCGCTATTTTCTCCATTCCTAAAATGTCAACAAAAACAAACCAAAAACGCATAATTCTGTTCGAAACAAGCATAATTCAAAATGGATTTAAATGTAAATTAAGTGCAAATCTTGCACTTATCAAACCCCCCCAAACTTGAACTTTTGCTAGTCCCGAGCAAAATAAAATAAAAACAAGAAGTCAATTAATAAATAATGAAACTCTTAACAGTCATGGATTCGCAAGAAGTGATATTGGCCTCAGACTTTATCTATTTAATGTAATTCATGATTTCCCAAGAGTCACGTGTGTGTGTGATATGCCAATGTTCGTTTACCCCATCGAATGCTCAAATAGAGTTGTAATGCCCATCCACCTTACAGAATCAAGAAATCCTCAGCATTAGTTCGACTCACACTTCATCAAAATATAAATTCGCATTCACATATCATATAGGACTTTATCGGTGATTATTTGGCTCGAAAGATGGTCAACACAAGTTTGCCAAAGATGAAATCACACAATGAGATTCTTGCAAGCAAGTGATTAAAGTCTATACTCGATGACAATGTTTTTCAGGTATCCATAGGCTTGACTTGAAAAACTTTTCTCCACTAGTATATTGGACAAATGTGACACGGTTAATAGGTCTTGTAAGCTTGTAACGTTAGGCTACGGCTACAATAAAAGGTATGTAATTCAAAATTTGAGAGAAATAATCAACTCTTCATCAATTTCACTCTTTTTCATTCACCATCCACTTATTATTTTCTTTTCATTCATATCCTCCATTTCCCGTATTTTCTTTCTTGCTCACCACTTTTGATTGATTTTTTTCATTGTTTTTCTTCTTCTTTTCTTTTCCAACTCCTTTTTGCACACTTTATATATATATATATTTTTTCAAGGAGCATTTGAATCACTACACCACCAATGAATTTATTTCTCTCAAAATCAGGTAGGAAAATAAGTGTATAAGCTTCATTAGGTAGTTGTTGTGGGATGTAGAATAGATACAAGTGGGGGCTAATTGTATGTCATTGACACACACCACTTGATTTTTAGTAAGCTCAAAATGGGACACTAGGGATATTCCATGTTCATTTGGTAGGCTCGAAGGCTTAAAACGGCTCCAAAGATCGCCTAAATCATTCCTATGTCACATATTATCCGTATTTCGCCTCGAAATGTGTTCAAACAAGTTCTAGACTTCCGTCCATTCATTAGTCAACTCATACAAACCAGTCAAATGCACTTTTCAATAAAATGGTAGATGAAATAGGTACATGAAGAAAATTTAAGCATCTCAATTAACTTGAAGCTCAAAGGGCTACAATTGATAATAAACAAAGAACACTGGCCCAAAGATATTGTGAAAAACTGCCTAGATCATTTCTATGTCTGCAAAAGTGTCAATCAATGTCATGCAAGATTTACCAAGAATCGGATCTCCATCGTCTATTTAGCATCACAGGCATGCAACTTGTCTCTAAGCAATGATAGTATCAACAAACACGACAGTGCAGAATAATTGTGACTCCTAAGTTATCACGAACACATATAAACTTCAGGACCATAATTCATCATCGGCCACACATTTTATTTATCCATGACTCTACTTAACAAGTTCTAACACGCAATAAAACAAAAAAAATATTAAAAAAAGAATTGCAGAAAATTTCTAAAAAGCAACAATTTTATCCTCCCCCCAAACTTAAAATATGCATTGTCCTCAATGTATAGAAATAAAGAACACGAAAACACATACCTTGCACACGAGTGTCAAAACTCGGGCGCTCGAGTTGTTGTCCGCAGCATCTGTGTCATCCATGTCCATGGGCTGCGGCGGTGATAGATCTGGTGGTGGGTAAAATTAACAACTAAGGACGTAAAATAAAATAAAATAATAAAAACAAAATGAATGCTAAAGAAAATAAATTGTGGGTTGCCTCCCACACAGCGCTTGGTTTAATGTCATCATCCCGACTGTCACCAATCCTGTTCATGGCGGGTCATATGATTTCTGGGATGCCTTTATTTCTACCAGTTGACCTTCAACTTCCATGGTCATCTTTCCTCGTTTCACGTCAATAATAGCTCCAACAGCAGCCAATAATGGTCGTCCTAGAATGACATGAACGTTCGGACTGTTCTCAATATCGAGTACTACAAAATCTGCTAGAAGCCTTATTTTATCAATCTTAAGTTCAACATCTTCCACAATACCCAGCGGTGTCCTAACCGATTTATCTGCCATCTGCAAGCTTAGTCCTGTGGGCTTTATCCTACTCAATCCAAGTTTCTCGTAAAGGAAACTTGGCATTATGTTCACACTCGCTCCTGAATCACAGATAGTTTTTTTCACTGATTGACTTCCAATTTCACATGGTACAACAAATTCCCCGGGGCCTTGTAGCTTCTGAGGAAGAATTCCTTTCCTGCCCTTATCATCTCCTCCAGTAAATGCCACCTCTTTCTGCTCTGCAAACTGAATGTTAGAGTGTAGGTTCTTGAGATCTTCAAGACCTTTTTCCTTTTGAAACTCAGCCTTCAATTGTAAAAATCTTTGGGGGTAGGGAAGTAAAGAAATATCAACGCATTGATCAAAATCGTAACTCTTACCTTTCTTACCTCGGTTCCTTTTGCTTGGAATCGGCTGATCAACTTTCTCTTCTTTGCTTACCACTCCAATCTCCTCATTCTGCATAAAAATAGCATTCACCTCTCTCAGATTTGGGTCTGCATTCTTTTGCACTGCACCTGATGGTTGAGATGTGAGTTGCTTCGTTATTTGCCCAACTTGCGACTCCAGGATTTTCAAAGTAGCACCAATACTTGCCATGTGGGTTTCTAGGTTGTCAAGCCTAGACTCAGTCCTAGACATTCTCTTTCTAGATTCAGCAACAAACGTTCCAACTAAATCCTCAAATGATGGCTTCCCTTCCCCATTTGATGTGTTGAACCCCGGTGGAGGATTCAACACATTCTTATTGTTTGCATAAGAAAAATTTTCATGGTTTCTCAAACCAGGGTGATAAGTGTTAGGGGGAGGGTTACCTCGATATCCTCCGTAGCTTCCAAAGTTCTTATTGTTGATGTATTGCACTTCTTCAGGAATGTGCAACTCTTCAACGGCAACTGACGGTCCCTCAAAATTTGATGTACTCACTTTGTTCATAGTTGCTATCTGTGTAGTCAATGCTGATACTTGCGCAGTCAGTGATGTGATAGGATCCACAGCATAAACTCCAGCAGTCCTTTGTACTCCTAACCTTTCAGACGGCCATTGGTAGCTATTAATAGTCATCTGCTCAAGCAAGTCATAGGCTTGAGCAGGAGATTTGGCAAAGATCGTGCCACCTGCCGCTGCATCGACAGTTGTACGTGTCTGACCATTAAATCCATTATAGAAAAGCTCGATTTGTACCCAGTCTTCAAAACCATGATTTGGGCACCTCCTCAACAACTCCTTATACCTTTCCCAAGCTTCATACAACTGCTCGAAGTCAGTCTGTCTAAAAGTGCTGATCTCAATCTTTAATTGTGCGGACTTCGCAGGGGGAAAATATTTAGAAAGGAACTTCGTCGTCAACTCCTGCCATGTCGTAATGCTCCCCAGTGGCAATGTATGGAGCCATCCTCTAGCTTGGTCCCTAAGAGAAAAAGGAAACAAGCGCAGTCGAATAATATCATCAGAAACACCAATTATTTTTACCGTATCCGTAATCTCCAAGAAGGTTCTGAGATGTAGGTGAGGATCTGCAGTAGTGGCTCCACCAAACTGGTTCTGTTGAACCATGTTTATCAATGCAGGCTTAAGCTCGAAATTGTTGGCGTTGATGGTTCCTCGAGCAATGCCAGAATAGTGCGTGTTGATCACTGGTCGGAAGTGATCTCTGATTGGTATATCCTCAGGCGGCATCTTCCGGTCGTTTTCTCTGTTATCAGCCATCGCTTTGATTTCTTCCCTTCTCGCTTTTCTTAATCTTCTCGCAGTTCGTTCGATCTCCGGATAAAAAATAAGCGAGTCTGAGTTTTGCGATCTTAGCATACACTGTCAAACAGGAAGAAAAATAAAACGCTTAATCAATGTAAGATAAAAGAAAAATAAAAGCTCTAAATTAAAATCTAGACTAATTGGTAACAATACTGATATAAATTCAAATTTGACACTCCCCGGCAGCGGCGCCAAAAACTTGTTGCGCGTTTTCCTACCGCAAGTGTACGGTGTCATGTTTTAGTACTGGTTAGAGTACAGATATCGATCCCACGAGGAGTGTGCGTAAAATTGTATATCAATTCTTGTAATTAAAATAGTCTCAACTTTATTTAGAGAAATTGAATAAACGGTTGGTTTGTCTAAATTAATTAACTGAAAACAATGAATTAATTAAGTCACCGAATTGAGAGATAATAATGAGAGAAAATATCTAGAGAAATGATTTCACAAAGTTTCCATGATAATTATTCACAGTTTAATTTATATTCCTGAATTCCAATCAATTAATGGCCAAGAACACTTAGATTGTTTTATTCCCCCTTTCCCAAGTGACAAATAAAGTGTATCTATCAACTTCGATTCAATTATTCCTATTTAGAATCTACGTTTCATAGATAAATGCAAACAATGTTCTTACTAAGCCTCACTAAAGTTATACGCCTTCCGAACGCTATAAACATTTAACGATGTGTCTCTAATGATCTATAATCCTAGTCCCTCTCCCGAATTATAAGATTAATCAAACAACAAACAATTTATGGCCAGTAAATTGCAGTACAGTAAACAAATATAACACAATTAAACGAAAGCGGACTTCAATCAAATAAACAACGATGTCAAATCATCGTATCAACAGAGTTACATCATTCTCTAGAATGGCAGTTTAGTTCATCACGAAATCCAAGAGAAGCCAAGACATATTTGTAGTTCTAGGCATCGACACACCATAAAGTATAGAAAAAAAGGAAAAGATAACAAATCCGAAGTGTCGTCTCTGTTTCCAGATCTGTCGTTCTTCGTATTTGTGACTGTTCTTCGCCCTCTGAATGCCTCTTCTGTGCGCGCGCTAGCGCGAGACTACGCGCTGCCGCGCGCACACATGCACGGCCAAACACAGTAGATCGCGCGCCACAGCGCGATATCACGCGCACCCGCGCGCACGGCGTTCCAGAAGTCAATATATAATGCGCGCCGCTAGGTCAGAGGGGGAGGCCGTTTTTGGACGAAAAAACAGAGAGAAGGCACAGAGCGCATACACGAGACGAAGATTCAGAGGACGAAGAACAGTCACAAATACGAAGAACGACAGATCTGGAAACAGAGGCGACACTTCGGATTTGTTATCTTTTCCTTTGTTTTTTTACTTTATGGTGTGTCGATGCCTAGAACTACAAATATGTCTTGGCTTCTCTTGGATTTCGTGATGAACTAAACTGCCATTCTAGAGAATGACGTAACTCTGTTGATACGATGATTTGACACCGTTGTTTATTTGATTGAAGTCCGCTTTCGTTTAATTGTGTTCTCTGTGTTTACTGTACTGCAATTTACTGGCCATAAATTGTTTGTTGTTTGATTAATCTTATAACTCGGGAGAGGGACTAGGATTATAGATCATTAGAGACACGTCGTTAAATGTTTATAGCGTTCGGAAGGCGTATAACTTTAGCGAGGCTTAATAAGAACATTGTTTGCATTTATCTATGAAACGTAGATTCTAAATAGGAATAATTGAATCGAAGTTGATAGATACACTTTATTCGTCACTTGGGAAAGGGGGAATAAAACAATCTAAGTGTTCTTGGCCATTAATTGATTGGAATTCAGGAATATAAATTAAACTGTGAATAATTATCGTGGAAACTTTGTGAAATCATTTCTCTAGATATTTTCTCTCATTATTATCTCTCAATTCGGTGACTTAATTAATTCATTGTTTTCAGTTAATTAATTTAAACAAACCAACCGTTTATTCAATTTCTCTAAATAAAGTTGAGACTATTTTAATTACAAGAATTGATATACAATTTTACGCACACTCCTCGTGGGATCGATATCTGTACTCTAACCAGTACTAAAACTTGACACCGTACACTTGCGGTAGGAAAACGCGCAACAAGTTTTTAGTAAATTGCAGTACAGTAAACACAGAGAACACAATTAAACGAAAGCGGACTTCAATCAAATAAACAACGGTGTCAAATCATCGTATCAACAGAGTTACGTCATTCTCTAGAATGGCAGTTTAGTTCATCACGAAATCCAAGAGAAGCCAACACATATTTGTAGTTCTAGGCATCGACACACCATAAAGTAAAGAAACAAAGGAAAAGATAACAAATCCGAAGTGTCGTCTCTGTTTCCAGATCTGTCGTTCTTCGTATTTGTGACTGTTCCTCGCCCTCTGAATCTTCGTCTCGTGTATACGCTCCGTGCCTTCTCTCTGTTTTTTCGTCCCAAAAACGGCCTCCCCCTCTGACCTAGCGACGCGCATTATATATTGACTTCTGGAACGCCGTGTGCGCTGGTGCGCGTGATATCGTGCTGTGGCGCGCGATCTACTGTGTTTGGCCGTGCATGTGTGCGCGCGGCAGCGCGTAGTCTCGCACTGGCGCGCGCGAGCTTCTGACCATTCGCCTCTTCTGTGCTCGCGCTAGCGCGAGATGTCGTGCGATGGCGCGAGATGTCCTGCTCGGAAGGGTGTCATTGCGCGCGCGGCTGCGCGGAAGTTGGCGCGACGGTGCGCGCATCTCTGGTCTTGCACAAATATGGGTGTGCGCGCGGGAGCGCGTGAAGTGGCGCGGCCGCGCGCACACATCTGTCCGGTGATGTGCTCGTGGTCGTGCGCTTCTTGGTCCACTTGGCTTCGTGTTCGCTATTTTCTCCATTCCTAAAATGACAACAAAAACAAAACAAAAACTCATAATTCTGTTCGAAACAAGCATAATTCAAAATGGATTTAAATGTAAATTAAGTGCAAATCTTGCACTTATCATCCGGCTGAACAATATTTGAAGCATCTGGCATGTACTTCCGGAATAATGATATATGAAAGACATCATGTAGAACCCAATTTCGTACTCGTAAAACCCATGCATTTAATTAAATTATTAAAGCATTTAAATTATTTTAAAGGAGTTTAGCCATGCATAATATATTTAAATGCACTATTTTTAATTAAATTATTTTACGTGATGCACGTTAAAATGTTTTTCGAGTTTCATGTTTCAGGCGATTATTCGAAGCGGGATTGAGGAAAAGACCCGGTGACGATTTTGGCAATTTAAAACGTGGTACTTTATTTTAAGTTGAGTTTGGGGGTATTTTTAATTAAGTTTTTAAGCTTTATCATTCTAAGCCTAAGGTATTTATTTAGAAATTTTAAGAGTTTAAAACTTGTAAAATTTAGTATTTTGTGTGTGTTGTTTTAATTGAGAAGTTTAATTTTAAATTAGTTAGTAGTTTGAATCCTAAATTAATTATTTTTGTGAGGTTATGATTTTAGAATTTTTAAAGTCTAGTATGGTGTGTGTTATATTTTAAAGAGTTTTATTTAAAAGGTATAGGAGAGTTAGTGTTTACTTAGTAGATAATTATTTTAATTAAGCAAAAGATAGTCTTTTAATTTAATTAAACACACACTACACACACACAAACACAATTTTACACACAGTAATCACGCCTAAACACACACACACACACAAGTTTCATTCTAGATTTTTATTATTTTCAAAAGAGTGAAAACCTAGGGTTAATTCTAGAGAGCAGCCGCCCCCTCCCTCTCCATCTTCTAGCAAATTTTCGAGTGTTTTATTGCAAGAAAGTCGAGCCGCAAGTCGTCCCGGATCAACCTCGCTTCTTTCCCGCGTCGGTGTCGCCGTTACGGTACTTTTAAATATCGAAAAGGCACGTATATTCTGTTCTTGATGCATCGATCATGTCATATTATGTGTTGCGTTGTTTTATGCGTAAAATTCATGTGGGATGCT
Organism: Primulina eburnea; assembly: GCF_022965805.1. NCBI lineage: Eukaryota > Viridiplantae > Streptophyta > Magnoliopsida > Lamiales > Gesneriaceae > Primulina > Primulina eburnea. The sequence goes on from NC_133116.1 coordinate 22,991,796, forward strand.
CGTAGTTTGAGCGGATAATTGATTGGATCAATTTTGAAGGAAAAATTTTAGATCTAATTTACGTTTTTACTGTTCATGTCAAAACTGCGATTTTTCGGTACAGAATTTGAGAAAACTTTCAACACGAAAATTGTAGAACTTTTCGACGTCTTCGATTTGATATAAAATTCGAGATTTTTGGACGAAAAATGAGTGAGTTATGATGTTTTTCGTGAGACTGCTCAAACTGTAATTTTCAGAAAAATATGTTATTGATGCGTTTCTTGAAGTTTTCTGTTGCAGGCTTCGTTGGAGATCGACGGGCGATTGTTGCTGCATATAGGTACTTCGGTTATGATGTTTGGGATGGTCATTGATGTTTTGTTTCGTGTCGATAGGCACTAAGTTGGTTCTAGAGTCGTAAGAATAATCATTGATGTCAAATTCGTGTTTTTGTGTCGATGATTGTGAATTGATACCCTCGGGGTTGATGTCTATGTTCACTTGGGTTCGGTATGATGCATTAGTGTGCTAGGAATGTTCTTGAAGAGTAGTTTTGTAGCCATTGAAGTTGATTACAGAAAAGAATTTAAGTGTCAGATTTCTTCACGCATGTTCCAACTTACAGTGGCCAGACGGACCCGCACCCGGACCCTGACACGGGGTCCGTGTCGTTGTTTTCTTCTCGGCGTCTTTTTCCAGTATCTACACGGACCCCTACACGGATGAGGGCACGGGGTCCGTGCCTTTGGGTTTCACTTAGTGTATTTTTCCAGTGCCTACACGGATGTGCACCCGGACCCTGACACGGGGTCCGTGCCTTTGCTTCCTTTCGGTGTCTACTTCCAGAGTCTACACGGACCCCTACACGGATGTAGGTACGGGGTCCGTGTCCTTCGTTTTTGGGGAAAATAATTTAGTATGCTTGAGTTTGATGTCATGGTTTAGTGCAAGGATTATCAAGGTCGAGTCAAGGGAAATTTTAGAATGTCCTAAGAATGTATTTAACTTAAGAGTGAGTATGATTCTACGGCTAAGTTATGCAAGTTAAGAATAGAATTTCATGTTAGTATGTGCAGCAACGACCCCAGTCGACGTCCAACGAATCCCTCAACGCCAAGTAAGTATATATGACGTGTAAAGAAAATATTTGAAGTTTTTGAGGTATGCTAAATGTCTCGTGACCAAAAAGTGAATGGGTTTGGAAGTCGGTGAACGTAGCCGAGGACCTCTCCACCCCGTTAAATGATCAACGGGTTAGATCGTGGTTGGAAAGCGTTAAATGATGAACGGGGAGCAACCGGCCCGTTAAATGATGAACGGGGATCTCATGTATGTGGCAGTGGATACGTCCCTGTCAGTCCAGTACTATGGTGTGTCTGATCAGGCGTTTATTAAGTTAAAGGGTCACTTGCTTTGAAACATCCTCTACGAAAAATGATGAAGTTTAGTATGTTGAAGTATGAAAGCATGTTTAAAGAGAAGTTTATGCGCATAGCACGTCATAGTATGCATGTTCAAGTTCAAGTTTAATTCAAGTTTAAGTTTATTACGCAAAGTCAAAGTTTCAAGTTATGTATGTCCTATTTTTAAGATGCATGCGATTTTTATTATGTAGTACTCGTTATTTCCTGTGTATACGTGTTGAGTCTTTAGACTCACTAGACTTGATCGATGCAGGTGAGTACGTTGAGGAGGAGACAGGAGGTGGCGACCAAGGGGCATGCTTGGATTGAGCGGCAGGCTAAACCCGAGGACCGCAAGTTTATGTTTTAAGCACAGTTTAAGATACTCTGAATTTTTATGATTTGATGTGAGACATTGCGAGATAGCCTTTCTTTAAACAATTTTTATTGGTGATGGATGACTTCAAAACTATTTATGAATGTTGAGTGACTACCGTATGGATGTTTACTTTTAATAAAGAAAATTTTTAATTTTTCCGCAAATTTTTAAGTAGTAAAAGTACGGTACGTTACACATCATGTATCCCAGATAATGAAGGCGGAAAGGCGAGTCGATAGGCACGGTCTCCTATCTTCTCGAGAATCTCATATGGCCCAATGTAACGTGGATACAACTTCCCTTTCTTGCCAAATCTGATAATTCCTTGGAAAGGTGAAATCTTCAAAATACTCGGTCTCCTGCCTCAAATTCCAACAGTCGTCGTCGAACATTGGCATATTTGGCATGTCTGTCCTTAGCTGCCTTCATTCTCTTCTGTATCAGCTTCATTTTCTCAGTCATATCTCTGATCATGTCAGGTCCAATCTCAGGAACCTCAGAGATATCATCCCAATAAAGAGGGGATCGACATTTCTTTCCGTACAACGCCTCCAAAAGGAGCCATCTCAATACTCGTCTGATAGCTGTTGTTGTACGAAAACTCACAAAGTGGCAATGCATACTGCCAATTAGTGCTAAAGTCAAGCATTACAGCTCTCAGCATATCCTACAATGTCTGAATCGTCCGCTGTGACTATCCGTCAGTCTGTGGATGATATGCGGTACTCAGATGTAACTTCGTACAGAGAGCCTGCTACAAAATCTGCCAGAAGTGCGAAGTAAACCGAGGATCACGGTCTGAAACAATCGACTTCAGCACTCCGTGCAATCTAACCACTTCTCTGACATAAATATTGGCCATCTGGTCATGTCGGTGCGTCATCTTGTATGGAATAAAACATGCAGATTTGGTCAATCTGTCAATTACGACCCAAATTGCATCACAACCTCGGGAGGATCTCGGTAGCTTCGTCACGAAGTCCATGGAAATGTGATCCCACTTCCATTCAGAAATCGATAAGCTCTGTCTCTTGGTTTTTTTCTTTCCGCTTTCACCTATTGGCAATTTAGACATCTAAAAACATATTCTACGATATCAGCTTTCATCTGTTTACACCAAAACTGTCTTTTCAATTCATTATACATCTTCCTGCCACCAGGATGAATCCTGAATCGACTGCTGTGCGCTTCTGATAATATCCGTCGTTTCAAATCGGAAACATTCGGCACAACAAGACGATTATTCACATACAGTACACTGTCATGTACCTGAAACTCTGATTGATGCCCTGCTCTGACCATCGATATCGAATTCTGCACATTCTGATCAATTTTCTGAGCTGCTTTAATTCTCAGAATCAGGTCTGGTTTAACTTGAACAACATATAATTTCAACGGTCTATGATCTGTCTCAAATACTAATCCAGACAAACAGTAATCTTCTATCAAATTTGACACACCTATAGTCGATAAGGACAAAGAACATACCTTACGACTCAGTGCATCAGCTGATGCATTGGACTTTCCAGGATAGTATTTGATCTCACAATCGAAATCTTTAAGCAAATCAAGCCATCTTCGCTGTCTCATATTCAATTTTGATTGTGAAAATAGATATTTCAGGATTTTATGATCAGAATAAATCTCAAACTTCTCACCATACAGGTAGTGTCGTCATATCTACAATGCAAAGACGATGGCAGCCAATTCAAGATCATGAATTGGGTAGCGAGTCTCATGTGGCTTCAAATTTCGTGAAGCATAAGCGATAACATGGCCTCGCTGCATCAATACGCATCCCAACCCTCTGTGAGAAGCATCACAATAAACAACAAAGTCACTAGTACCTGAGGGAATAGTCAGTATCGGAGCACTAGTCAGTCTCTTCTTCAATTCCAGAAAACTGGACCCACAGTCTTCTGACCACACAAATGGAGCATTTTTCTGAGTCAACTGCGTAATCGGTTTGGCAATACTGGAGAAATCTTTGATAAATCGTCGATAATATCCTGTCAAACCCATAAAACTACGAATCTCGGGTACTGATGTCGGTCTCGGCCAACTGATCACGGCTTCAACCTTACCGGGATCAACTGAAATACCATCTCCGGATATAATATGACCTAGAAATACCACATGTCTCAACCAAAACTCACATTTTGACAGTTTAGCATACAATTTCTCAGCCCTCAAGATTCACAACACAGTTCTCAAGTGTTCGACATGCTCAATCATATTCTTCGAATAAATCAAAATATCATCAATGAATATAATCACGAAATCATCAAGATATCTCTGGAATTTATGGTTCATCAGACCCATAAATACAGCTTGAGCATTCGTCAAACCAAACGACATGACAATAAACTCATAATGTCCATACCTGGTTCTGAACGCGGTCTTTGGGATATCAGAATCCCTGACTCTCAGCTGATGATATCCAGATCTCAGATCGATTTTGGAATATACAGAAGAACCCTGCAACTGATCAAATAAGTCATCAATACGAGGCAAAGGGTATTTGTTCTTTACCGTTGCCTTGTTCAGTTGCCGGTAATCGATACAGAGTCTCATCGAACCGTCATTCTTTCTGACAAACAGTACTGGAGCACCACAAGAAGATACACTCGGTCTGATATACCCCTTGGCCAGTAAATCCTCCAACTGTTCTTTCAACTCAATCGGTGCCATTCTGTACGGAGCTCTAGAAATTGTGTACCTGGCATGAATTCAATGATGAAGTCTATTTCTCGAATCAGAGGCAAATCAGGAATCTAATCTGGGAAGACATCAGCGAACTCACATACCACTGGCAATTCAGCCAATGATGGACTCGATTTTAGTATATCAACTGAATAAACAAGGAATTCCTCCGCTCTTTTCCGTAACAATCGAGTCATAGATACTACGGATATCAAAGGAATTCTGGCTCGAGAACCCTTACTGTAAAATTTCCACTTATCAGCCATCTCAGGTCTGAATCTCACAATTTTGTGGAAACAATCAACGGTAGCTCTGTACTTGGTCAGCATATCGATACCAATAATACAGTCAAAATAAGACAACCCAAGTACGATACAATCTAACTCAATCTCATGCTCGTCATACTGTAGCGCACAATGGTTAACAGAATTCACTGATATAAAACATGTCCCCAAAAGAGAAGAGACGTACACTACAGCATATAATGACTCAACAGGCAAAGCATGAATCAATGCAAATCGTTCAGAAATAAAAATATGTGAAGCACCAGTATCAATCAATACATATGCAGGGTAACTGCATAAAGAACAGTTACCTGCAACAACGTCATCTGGTGCTTCCTGAGCCTGCTCCTCTGTCAAAGCAAATACTCTGGCCTACTGTCTAGGAGGCTGGCTAACTGTCTGGCTTCCTCCTGGCCTCTGCTGTGACTGAGATGGTGCTGGCTGAAATGAATGAACAGCAGGCGATCCTCTATCAGTCTGTGCTGCTGATCCTGATGATTCGGCTCCCTGGGATATTTGGGAACCTCTCTGTGGACATAAAATGTCCCTGCTGTCTGCAGATGTGGCAACTACCAAGCACTCCTTGGCATTGCTCTGTGGGATGTCTCCCTCCGCAAGTTCTGCAGTAAGCTCCGGTATAACTCTGTTTGGAACCAATGGAGCTAGAAGAACTGCTGCCAGACTTCTTAAACTGTTTTCCTCTGGCTTTCAGAAAATCTTTCTTTCCACCACTGTTGCTGCCGCTCTCGAATCTGGGAGGTGGTTGCTGTGGTCTCGGTGCTGGGGCAACATTCAAAGCTCCCTTCTGTCTCATCAAACCTGCTTCGGCTCCTTTGGCTCGGTTCAGAGCATCAGAAAAGTTGTTCGGTCGCCCGGTGTTTACCAATGTAAAGATCTCAGGGTTCAGTCCATTGATAAACTGATCTGAAACGACCTCATCATTCTTGGCAACATGTGGAGCAAACCTCAAAAAGGTAGAGAACATGGCAACATACTCTTCAATGTTCAACTGGCCCTGTCTCAAATTGGCAAACTCTGCACCCTTGTCCTTTCTGTACGACTCTGGAAAGAATCGTTGATAAAATTCAGTTTTAAATACATTCCAGGTAATAGTCTTACCTCGATGCTCCAACGCTTTCTTCATCGTGATCCACTAGTTCTTTGCAACGTCATGCAACTGGTGTCCAATCAATCTGACTTTCCGCTCATCTCGGTAATCCAAAGAATCAAACAGCATCTCAATGTCATCTAACCAACACTCACAATCAACTGAACTCTATGTTCCTTTCAGGGTTTGCGGTTTGAATGACTGAAACCTCTTTAATAATGTTTCCATCGGTGTTGGTGTCACATCCATAGGAGGATTCGATGTGCCACCCTGTTCTGGTACTCTTCTAGGAGGCATATCTGATTATCAAAAGGGTTAGCACTTGCAATACAACAACATGTTTCAGTCCTCCTCTGATCATCTTACTGTTGATCAAGAATTGGTTCTGATTCATTCTTATTAATACATATTACCAATCAAATCAGATAATTCAGGTAAACATGTATTAAAGCAGTAAACACATGCTAGCAATCAAATCAAGGAAAAAAACTCAATCTACCCCGCTCACTAGCTTCTATCTCAGTCTACAGAACCTATCGCTCTGATACCACCTACTGTGGGGACCCGAATCTAATTCGTTTTCTTAATCATTATTAAGGAACAATATAACAATTAAGAAAATGTGGGACATAATTTTTTTTTAAATAACAACTGCGGAAATGTAATGTACTCGATCCGATATACATAACCATACAAAGGTACAAATCTTGTACAATATATGTTTATCTCAACTAGAATTCAGTCACTACATAAAGTACTGAAATCAATCTACTCTAAGTCCGGATCTCCACTGCTAATTCTGAATCCCTCATCCTCATCCTGATCCGATCCTGCCCCACTTGTTGTCATGCACACATACAAACAAGACAACAGCCGCATAACTCCGGTGAGAATATAATCCCAGTATAAATAATGTAAATATGCAGTCATATAAAAGCATATATAAGAGCATGAAACACATATCAATAACATGTATCAAAATCGGAAAACATGAACTGATATCACACTGTAAATCACTCGTGACTCGTCATCTCAGACTCGACTAATCTCTAATGTAGAGATCCCGGTTTCTGGACATTGTCTCATGTATCGAATCTCAGCGATAGGAATGAATCAACCCCTAAGTGACATCGATATAAACTAAACGTCCAGTGTCTTGGCGAATCAGCCGAAGACTTGGCGAATCAGCCGAAGACTAGGCGAATCAGCCTATGACTCAATACACGCTCTGTCTATGAATCAATAGACCACACATATCAATTTCATAATTGCAGATGTCAATGCAATAAAGTAAAGTATGTGATTTAGCAAAACTCAAGTCAAATCGAACTCGAGTTGTGCAATCCCGAATCAACATTGATTTATACCTTTCTTTATATCAATCTGACTCTGTCGAAGTCTCGGATTCAATGCATGTCAATACTCAATCTGGCAAGTGACAATAACGAGGAATACAATATCAATACCCTAAGATTCTCGGGTCCTGATTAATACGATCCCTTATATTATTCTAGAAGGGCCAAGCCAATAAACCATTATAGAACGGTCGGGCACATATGCCCGGGCGGAAGGGCCGAGCCCTTTGATAAATGATGGGCCTGAAAGGGGTCAATCTAGAGAATTTATCAAGATCTTTGGTTATAGGTAAGAAATCTCGATAAACGCGGAGTTTGGTCAAATCTACAAACATAAGGTAAGCTAGCCGCCATGATTACCGAGTCCTGATAATCGAAGTCTCTTACCTCAAGTAGAATTCTACCTATGTAAGAATCAATTTCAACAAGGTAATTAGCTCATTCTTCTCCTATAAATGCCATGTATTTGCTATGATTTTGAACATTCACATTCTTCTGCTCAATTTACACGCTTATATTGCACTCATAATCAAAACCCTGAATTAAAAATTAGAGCGGCCATGACGTCCTGCACCCCCTAACCCTATTTTTTTCTGCACAGACCCTTCGACACCGACCCCAAAAGCTTGGGAGATTTGAAGACCTGCTTACTAGATCGAATCCAAAGAAAATTCTTGGTATCATCAGTATCAATATAATCGAAATGTATCAATGTAAATCCATTCAAACAATATAATGTCAAATAAATATATCTAAATGCATCTAATTGTTGAAGTAGCAATGTAATTGTACAAATGAGGTTCCCGAAGGCTGAAGCATATTACAACATGAATATTGTTGTCGAGATTCAATTTATGCATACACGATTGAGTGAGTATAGCATAAAAATTGGAACGTTTTGGTGCGGTTTAAGTCTATATTACAACACATGAGATATAAATGATTCAAATCTATCATATATAATGGGTTTTCCATATATTTGATGTGTGATTCACGTAGTCACACATAGTTTTTATAAAGTGTCATGTCCATTAATGGAAATTACATAATTATCCACTTTATTTGGACTAATTTAGCAAAGCAAAGAATGTATTGTTTCAGGAAGGATGATCTTATACGTTTCTTGTGTAAATTATTTGGTCAAAAATTATATAATACACTCAGGCTGTGTTTGGTTGTAGAATAAAATAAACTAATGATTAGTAAATAAATGATAAAGAAAATCATTATCGTAGAAATGTAATATATGATGTAAAATAATATTATGTTTGGTCAGATTTTTAAGTGTAGGATAATTTTGAATTTTTTGATGAAAAAACAAATTGCCCTTTCTTCTTTTTTTTCTTCTTCTACTCCGGCAGCGGCGGTCCGGCGGCCGATCCGACAGCGGAGGTGGCGGCGACGGTCCGGCAACATCGGTGCGACGGCACTCAACGGCCGCTGGCCGGAAGTTATCGACCGGCGACGGCGATGGGGCCGTCAACTGTGGCGACGATAGGCAGCGGTAGTCCGGAGGTGTCGACGGCGGCGGCGGTTGCGGTCGTGGCGGGAAGTGGTGGTGAATTTGGATATAGGAGAAGGGTAAAATTGGAAAAATAAGAATGATTAAGAGTTGGATAAATAATCATAGGGGGTGAGGAGTAATTATTTTAACCCACCTAATATAACCTAATCATTCATATGAGAGATTGACTTGATTAAATAAAAAACGTACCAAACATGAGATTATGTGGGTTTAAAATATATAAACCCCCACCTAATCATTCAAATCAAACGCTGAGTCAGAGTTATCATCCCATATTGAAATTTGGATTTTCAACCCTTAGGGCGTCCAAAATGATGGGTTGTTATAACACCCATCAACTCATCAAAAATCGTGGGTTCCACTGCCAAATACTTATTATATCAACATATTTATTTCACTCACATTTTTTTTTAAATTAAAACTCATTATAAATGGGTCCTACATATGTTATACAATATTTAAATCATTATTATTTTAATTTTTAAAAAAATATTATTTTTTAAAATCAATAAAATTATTTTATTAAAAAATAATATTTTTAAAATTAATAATTTTATAAAATTATTTTTAAATAATATTATTTTTATTTAAATATTTTTATTAAATAAAGTAGATGTTCGAAAGAAATACTACGACAGAAGAATTATTTAAACAATACATGAACACGATTTATTTAAAATTACAATACAATTAAAAAGTTAAAAAACATAAAAAAAAAAAAATCCAAAAAAAAAAACGATTAATTTTAAAAGTTTTTTTTTTAAAATAAAAAATCTAAAAATTAAAAATTAAAACAAAATAAAATAAGAGACAAAATAAAAAATGATTTAGACTGGTTTAATTTCAAATCTTTAGCTCAAATATACTCCAATAAGTTGGAGGAAAAAGGATGGAAAAAGGATGAACTAGGCTTATTTACTTTCAAATCTCAGCCCATGGATCATGGGCTATTCTTAATGTGTATGACTCGCCGAGAGCCCCTTCTCCCAGTGCACAGATACCATGTTCCTCTTGTTTGTGCACCCGGATGGGTGTAAACGAATCCAATATAACGAAAATTTGAATACTCGAATTCGGCTTGAATTAGTTCTATTCGAGTTTGAGTTCGATTCAAAATTCGAAAGTTTTAAAACTTTTGGCTTGATTCGGTTCAACTTAAAGCTCGAGTTTGAGTTAGACTCGAAATATTCTAACATGTTGGCAAACTATTCGAACAATTGCTTGAAAATAAATACTCGAAATGCTCAAAATTTATCAATTTAATATATAATTATATTATATTATTAAAATATTAAGACTCTTGAGTGATTTACAAATTAATAAAATATTATGACTCGCGAGTGGCTTACAAACTATCAAATAAAATAATTTGAGCTCAAGTTCGGCTCGAAAAAAGTTCGAACATACTCGAGTTCGACTCGAATACGAATCAAGTATTTTTTGAGCAGTCTCGAAAAGCTCGCGAACCGATTCAGTTCATTTACACTTCAAGCCAGTATAGATTTTTCATCTATTGGAATGGTACTTTTGATTGTATGTAAAGATCAAGTCGTCATCATATAGATCCTAAGAAAAGTATTTCATAAAACTAAAATTTCAAATTTTTGGATTTAAGAATACTTTGATTTGAAATCTAGCGTATGCCAAGTGGCGTCTATTGTCATATTTGAGACATCTCTTAAAACAGACTTGTACAATATATTTTTTTAAAGAAAGGACGCACTTTTGCTAATATTAAATACACATAACATATGCACCATGCATTTAACAAACAGAGATAATTTGTATGCAGTGTTATTTGCCCGATTTATATTACTTGTTGGCTCGGGATTTTCAGTGGTCGCAGCTCTCGAGCTCATGGTCAGTTAACATTTTATCGGACTAAACGTTCAAACTTAACTTGGTTCACCCGAACTGATCAAAGTCGGGCAAAGATTGTTTTTAACATTTTCCCCTACTTTTCTTGCAAAGCAATAATGGACCATGTATGTATAAAAAAACCAGAGCCAACATCAGTGCATTTCTAATATTTCCAACAAAAACTTTTGCGTTTGACTAAATAGGAAACACAGACGGATGTCAACAGAATGAATAAACACAATTCACTTAATACGAAGAGTGCGTACAATAGCAAGCACGGGTTATATATATAAACAAGCATGTCAAAGAACTAGAATGCAACACAAGTCCATTTGATTTCACCGGCATGTCTTGGACCGTTGTTTAGATAGAATTTAGGACACCAAAGATAATCCAACTGTTTCTTACAAAGAACAAATTACTTTTAAAAGAAACTCGACTACTCGAGTACATCAATCGACCCCCACTTACAGACACGAAAAGGTACTCAGCCCATAGCGTATTTCTGAGTCCAGCTCCTTGCAGTGGTCTCGTACTTGCTCCGGTCCGTTTTGTACATATGAGCAATCTCAGGTACCAAAGGATCATCAGGGTTCGGGTCCGTTAACAAAGAACATATAGAAAGTAACACCTGAAATGAAGTTTGAATTTTTGGGAACTTTAATATTAAAATATCAGGATGAATCAGCACTGCAGGCTGGTGATAAACAAAATAAACCTTTGAAATAGTTAAGGCAGGGCTCCACTGCTCCTTCAATATATCGAGGCATATGCTTCCGTTGCTGTTTATATTTGGATGGAAAACTTTTGTCCTGAAAGCAACCTGCAAGTCATAAGGTGAATTTACATCAAATTAATACACATTTTGGTACAAAAATTGGTAATAATGAAATCTAAAGCACAAAGTTAGGTACTAAAAACACCTTAGGAGGCTTGAAAGGGTAGTCTGGAGGAAAATGAATGGTAACCAGGAAAACTCCGCCGGCATATGGACTGTCTGGAGGACCCATAATCGTCGCTTGCCAGTGAAACATGTCCTCAGCAACAGGACCTGGAAGTCATATTAACAGGAAAGCAAACATTTAGCATATACAAAGAGAAGTTCAAGTTTTCTCCCTGTAAGCCTAAAGAACTTTCATGCACAATCTTGACTAAAATATATATTACATACATTTGGATTTACAAAAAATACAGACGACCAAGAGACTTGAGCCAAAATCAGGAAACTTTTGAGTGCATGCAGCATGAGAATATACACAAATGATACATCTATGAACAATAAGAATAAACGGAGAGCTTATTTTTAAAGTGTCATTTGTGTCATTTTTGTCCATGTCACGATCTTACCTATACTTCAAATAGAGAAAAAAAACTACATAATAATCTCAATTACCAGATTATGATCAAGTCTTTGACAAAAGCATCACAAGTATTTTCAAGAAAAGCAACTGATTACATTACATTCAAAACCTTGTCCAGGACTTGTTCTCCATCATACCTAAGAAACATATACGCAGAATTTGATCGCAAACTGTGTCTGACTGACTACACACGTCGATTTGTTCCCAAATCGCTGCCAAGCTATTAAATCTACTCAAAAACCTGATCACGATTTCTTTTTTCATTCTTTCTTATTTGAATTGAAGTCAAACCTCATCAAAATTCTTAAGAATTCATCTATCGAGAAGAAGATTAACTCATACAAAAATGCAATTTTTTTCCCGACATATTCACACTTAGATTTGTAACATTATCATTCCAGCAGAGTTTTCCAACTCATTACGCATCACCAATCCAACCCTCAAGCAAAAAAATAAAAAAAACCACTTAAAAATTTGAAGCTTTTACACTTGTGCACAATGAATTGTCCGATCTAAACAGAGAAAAGGTTAGAAATATAACATTTTAAATCAAATTCAGTAAAAATTCACCCGTAGAAGATCCATAAGAAACTAAGACAATTCTGGAGCAAAACTGGCCAGAAAAATTACTAGTAAAATTTGACCATTTAAAAATTAGAACACATACGTATTTTATCATTTTACACCTTTTTATCACCCAATATAGCTCTATAATCTAAAAACATAAAATAAAAACATTGTTCTCAAAAAATCCACTTGCATAGACAAATCAAAATCAAGACTTTCTCATCTTTATTTTTTTTTAAAAATCTTAAATAATAGCGATATACCAGCACTACAAGAGGTAGGAGGATCCTTCTGAAGATCCTTGAGCTCCTTCAAGATCCGCTTCGAAGCCATCGGCGATCCTAAAACTGCAACAAAAATCGACGCCAATCCATCTTCCTTACTGAAAATTCAGAAAATATAAAGAGAAAAATTGGCAACTTTGCTTTGAAAGCATACCTGAAAGGGCAAAAAAAAAAGGTCCTCCGGCCGGCGCAAATGTTGGGGAGAGCCTTTTCGTCGTAAATGGGAAAATTTGCAGAGAAATTATATACAACGTACGGATATGAGTTTTATAGAATTATTGGGAATCTTTCCTTTTTCTTTTCGTAAAAATTCATTGAATCATCGTGTTGATAGTCACATGTGGATTGGTTGATTCCCTATTCATCCGTGGGATCCACTTTGAGTATATCCACATTTTGCTCGAAAGCAACATATTAACAAACTTCATTTTTATAACTTTGTTTCAATATTGAAAATACATACATATATATATATATATATATATATATATATATATATATATATATATAGTCATTGTGCAATAATTCTTACTTTTGAATAAATCTATCGAAACATAAAATTTGAGTCATAGTTTAAAAATTTTGAGTTTCATCATTGTCACTACTTATATTCTTTTTTTATAAAAATGCAAGCGTTTAATCAATGTTATCATTGATTATAAATATTGAAATTATTGAGAATGAGACTATTGAATACAATAATCGTTTTTGTTCGGTAGAACAATCAAAACGTGATATTTGAATTGTTATATAACTTAAAATATTTGAGTTATAATACTGCCACCAACTATAATTTTTTTAAAATAATATACGTAGGATCTTAACTAAACTTTTATATTTAAAAATAAGAGCATATTGGGATAATAATATAATATATTTTATTTTAAAAAATAGGTAAATTTCATTGAAAATAATATGTAACAAGTACTAGTGTGTGTATTTCAATTATTATATATTGACCAAGAGGGTTATTGGAATTTGATTAATTACTTACCAAGTTATGTTTTAAAATTTGGGAGAATTGTCATTCAGTACTCATTTGACCAACTTCTTTCTTTCCACTCCTCATGTAGTGTCTAAATTTAATACACGTATAACTCATGCATTTATTTAATTATTAAAACATTTATTTAAGCTTAAATTGAGTTTTAGCCATTCATGATTTATTTAAATGCATTGTTTTTAATTATTTATGTTTATGTGATGCACGTTAAAATGTTTTTCGAGTTTCATGTTCAGGCGATTATTTGAGGCGAGATCGAGGAAAAGACCGGTGACGATTTTTAGCAATTTAAAGCGTGTTATTTTATTTTAAGATAAGGATGGGGCATTTTAAATAATTTATTTAGTTTTAGCATTTTAAAGCCTTATTTATGTATTTAGTAATTTAAGAGTTTAGAAGTTTTAAAATTAGTGTGTAATTATTTTAAATGAGGAGTTTGATTAAATTAGTGTGTGTTAACCTTTAATTAGTATTTTAGTTAGTTAATTTAGCACTAATTTCTCCTAATTAAAAACCCACACACACGTTACACACACTCACACACACTTACATGTTTTTACACACACTAAAACACACAACACACCCTACACATCTTATTTTCAGATTTTTAAAAGAGAGAAAAACCTAGGGTTCTTCCATTTTCAGCAGCCGCCCCTTCCCTTCTGATTTTCCAGCATATTTTCGTGTGTTTTCTTCAAAGATTTTAGCGCAACGATCGTCCCGGATCAACCTCGCACCTTTCCCCGCTTCGGTATCATCGTTACGGTATTTCAAATTATCAAAAGGCACGTATATTTTTTATTTCTGCATCGATCTCGTCATATTATGTGTTGTGTTAATTTTTATGCGTAAAAATTCATGTGACGTTCGTCGTTTGAGCGGAAAATGGGTAGGATCGGTTTTGAAATAGTTTTTAGATATGAAACTCGTTTTTACTGTCTTTTTAAATACTGCGACTTTTCGGTCGTGATTCTGAGAAACATTTCATAACTTTTCGATACCTTCGATTTCACAGTAAATTCAAAATATTTGGATACAAATTGAGTGAGTTATGACGTTTTTCGTGGGACTGCTCAAACTACATCTTCAGAAAATTATATATTGATGTGTTCTTGAGATTTTATGGTTCCAGGCTTCGTTGGAGATCGACGGTGTGGGGACCCGGGCTCTAACTCAATTCTTTTGGGATTTAATTGGATCTTTGTTCGAAAATGTGGGTCAAAAATTTGCTTTTAACATTAATTCAAATGTATAGATAAAGCATAACATATCGTTAACTGAAATAAACAACATAATGTACATACATATCTGTCTAGTACAATCATACACTAGTGTTCGAATCTCAAATACAAACATAAGTAGTACAAGTTTCATAAGGAAACACTAGTAATCTGCAATGCCCGAGATCTCCACGCTATCATCATCTCTCATCTAGCTCGTGACCCCGATCCTGCCCCACCTGTTGCCATGCACACATACAGACACGACAACAGCCGGATAACTCCGGTGAGAACATATCCCAGTATAAAACATGGATGCATGCAATGTCATAATCATGTACAATGCATAACATAAATCAAGTAACATGAATATACATCTAAACATGTAGTAGAATACAAATCTGTATTCTACAATTCACATCTTGACTCGACTCTTTTCTAATCTAGGGATCCCGGTGTGAATAAGACGATCTGTTACCTACCCAACCACTCGGGGCAATGGTACGTCTTATTCCTAGACTTCGGTCAACTCTGTATCGAGGGTCTACACATAGAGCAAATCTACTACTATGCGATGATACACCGAAACGTCTAGTTTTGGCAAGTCTGCCAATCTCTCCTATCTCAGGACTCGAATATAAATCAATAAACAAGGCATTACATAATCAATGTAATAACAATCTAGTATGTGATTTAGGGAAACTCGTATCAAATCTGAATCGAGTTGTGCAATCCCGTGACCACATGAATTATACCTTTCTTGTCGAATCGTCGGTCGAAGTCTCGAGTTCACAATAGCCAATACAAATCTGAAATGGCATAAACAATGTGCACTTCAATCATATACATCTCAAACAAATCAATATACAAAGCTAACATCGGTTTCAATGCAATTCGACGGCGTAACGGCATAATTCTTCGATACCGATAATCCAAGAATATCATACTCGATCATAATCAACTCATAATCTCATCACACCTCAATACATAGGCTGAAATCTGAACAACCGTAACTAAAACACATGCTGAAAATCGAAACAAGCTCATACGATATCTGAAAATCAATCTGATAACGAATCTACGATGCTCGATATACCAAGAGCACATTTCTCAACTCAAAACATAATTTCCCCAGCATATAAATTTCGAAACATGCTGGAAATATAAGAACTTACATCTTTAGCTAGCCCTCGTTGCAAGGATCATGAATCCGGCCTCGAAATTAAAATCGGAACACAAACCCACTCAAAATCTCAAGTGCAAAGACTATAAAGAAGTGAACTCTCTCCCCTTGCTCTTGCTTCTCGGCTGCTGAAATGGAGAATAGCTGAGGTGCCAATACAAGCTTATATACCCCAAGCCATGTGTCAACACGAAATTCAAAGGTGGCATTTCGCATGCAACACCGCGGGTGCGGCAGTGTAAGAGCGCGGGTGCGCTGAGCTCTCGGCAGCCAGAATATTTTCTGAAATTCTTAGACCGCGGGTGCGGTCCTTACATGACCGTGGGTGCGGTCTCACACCGCGGGTGCGGTCACGCTAAAACCGTGGGTGCGGTGTCTGTTCGCAAAATTCCACTAATTTCTGTCACCTACACCGCGGGGGCGGTAGTCTAAGCACCGCGGGGGCGGTGTGGCTTCGGCCATGCCTTCAAAATTCTCATTTAAATGTCATGTATTCTTACCTCTATGAGTCTAGCATCAATGGAAACTGATAATTCTCGAGCCTTACATTTCTCCCCCTCTTAGACAGGAGTTCGTCCTCGAACATACAAGCAATTATTCATGCAGTTATATACAAAATTGTAAAGTCAAATCGGGAAGAAAGACTCACATCATAAGAACAGCTCGGGATGCCTCTGTCTCATTTCAGACTCTGTCTCCCAAGTTGCTTCCTCGATGCCATGACGATTCCATTGAACCTTCACCAGCGGAATAGTCTTGGTTCTAAGCTTCTTTTCCTTCCGATCCAAAATCTGTATCGGTTGCTCGACGTAGCTCAAAGTCTGATCTAACTCGGCTTCGTCAGGTTGAATGACATGAGAATCATCCGGCATGTATCTGCGCAACATTGATACATGAAAAACATCATGTATACCGGACAGTGAAGGAGGAAGAGCAAGTCGGTAAGCTCGATCGCCAATCTTCTCAAGGATCTCATACGGACCGACGTATCTAGGAGACAACTTTCCTCGCTTGCCAAATCTGACAACGCCTCTGAAAGGTGAAATCTTCAAAAATACTTTGTCTCCCTGTTCGAATACTAACGGTCTACGTCTAATATTGGCGTATTTCGCTTGCCTATCCTGTGCCGTTTTCATTCGTTTCTGAATGATCTTCACTTTTTCTGTCATCTCACGAATCATATCAGGCCCCAATTCTGGTACCTCAGAAATATCATCCCAGTACAACGGAGATCTGCACTTCTTTCCGTATAAAGCTTCGAACGGTGCCATCTCTATGCTCGTCTGATAGCTGTTGTTGTATGAAAACTCACACAACGGCAATGAATCTTGCCAACTAGTACCAAAATCTAGTACTACAGCTCTCAGCATATCCTCTAAAGTCTGGATAGTCCGCTCTGACTGTCCGTCCGTCTGGGGATGATAAGCAGTGCTCAGGTGTAAAGTCGTACCCAAAGCCTGCTGCAAGCTGTGCCAAAAGTGAGAAGTGAATCGTGGATCACGATCTGATACGATCGACTTCGGCACACCATGCAATCTGACGACCTCTCTGACATACAACGCTGCCATCTGATCATGTCGATAAGTCATCCTGTACGGAATAAAGCACGCTGATTTGGTCAGTCTGTCTATCACAACCCAAATCGCGTCACAGCCCCGCGAAGATCGAGGTAACTTCGTCACGAAGTCCATGGAAATGTGGTCCCATTTCCATTCAGGAACAGACAAACTCTGAAGTAAACCTCCGGGCTTCTTTCTCTCTGCCTTCACCTGCTGGCAATTCAGGCACTTAGACACAAATTCTGCAATGTCTGTCTTCATCTGCTTCCACCAGAATTGTGTCTTCAAGTCATTGTACATCTTCCTGCCTCCAGGATGAATGCTGAACCTACTACAATGTGCCTCCGACATGATCTGTCATCTCAAATCTGAAACATCTGGCACCACTAGGCGGTTATGCACATACAGAACAGAATCTCTGACCTGATATTCTGAGATATGACCAGCTCTGACCATATCAATCGATCTCTGTACATTCGGATCAGTTCTCTGTGCTTCTTTGATCCTCGAAATCAAGTCTGGCTCAATCTGAATCGCAGCAAGTCGCAACGGTCTACTCTCTGTATTAAATGTCAATCCAGACAAGCAACAATCTTCTACTAAACTCGATACACCTATAGTCGACAAGGACAAAGAACATACCTTTCGACTCAAGGCGTCTGCCGCTGCATTCGACTTTCCTGGATGGTATTTGATCTCGCAATCAAAATCTTTCAGCAGATCAAGCCATCGTCGCTGCCTCATGTTCAACTCTGACTGAGAAAAGAGATATTTCAGGCTCTTATGATCGGAATAAATCTCAAATTTCTCGCCATACAGATAATGACGCCAGATCTTATGTGCAAACACAATCGCCGCCAATTCAAGGTCATGAATCGGATAACGAGTCTCGTGCGGCTTCAGCTGTCTAGAGGCGTATGCTATCACGTGCCCTCGCTGCATAAGAACACATCCAAGCCCTCTGTGAGATGCATCACAATATACAACGAACTCACCTGTACCTGATGGAATTGTCAAGACAGGCGCACTAGTCAGCCTCTTCTTCAGCTCAACAAAACTGCTCTCACACTCTTCTGACCACACAAATGGCATGTTCTTCTGTGTCAACTGGGTAATCGGCTTCGCTATACTGGAGAAGTCTCGAATAAAACGTCGATAATACCCGGCTAGACCCATGAAACTGCGTATCTCTGGCACAGAAGTCGGTCTCGGCCAACTGATCACAGCCTCAACTTTACTCGGATCTACCGCAATACCATCTCCAGATATAATGTGCCCTAAGAAGACAACCTGTCGCAACCAGAATTCACACTTGGACAGTTTAGCATACAACTGCTCCTGTCGCAAAGTCTTCAGCACAATTCTCAGATGATCTGCATGCTCAGTCAAACTCTTCGAATACACCAAAATGTCGTCAATAAACACAATCACAAAATCATCTAAATATCTCTGAAAAATGCGGTTCATCAGACTCATAAACACCGCAGGTGCATTCGTCAAACCGAAAGGCATAACAACAAACTCGTATTGTCCATACCTGGTTCGGAATGCAGTCTTCGGAATATCAACATCTCTAACTCTAAGTTGATGATACCCTGATCTCAAATCAATCTTCGAATATACCGAAGATCCCTGTAACTGATCAAACAAATCGTCGATGCGAGACAACAGATACTTGTTCTTCACGGTCGCCTTGTTCAACTGCCTATAATCAATACACAGTCGCATCGAACCATCTTTCTTTCTAACAAAAAGCACCGGAGCACCCCAAGGTGATACACTGGGTCTGATATATCCCTTGGACAGAAGATCCTCCAACTGTACTTTCAACTCTTTCAACTCTATCGGCGCCTTCCTATACGGAGCTCTCGAAATAGGAACAGAACCAGGCATAAGATCTATGCTGAAATCAACCTCTCGAACAGGAGGCAACCCTGGAATCTCATCAGGAAAAACATCTGCAAACTCGCAAACCACTGGCAAATCTGCCAATGCTGGGCTCGTCTTCAGTAGATCTACTGAATATACAAGAAAGCCCTCTGCTCCTCTCTGAAGCAATCTACTCATAGTCAGAGCAGATACTAAGGGAATCCGAGATCTGGAACCCTTGCCGTAGAATTTCCACTCATCTGTCAGTTCAGGTCTGAATCTGACAATCTTGTGGAAACAATCTACCGTGGCCCTGTACTTGGTCAACATGTCTATACCAACTATACAATCAAAATCAGCCAAACCAAGTACTACACAATCAAGATCAATCTCATGCCCCTCAAACTGAAGCATACAGTGTCTAACAGTAGTCACAGATATCAAACCACTTCCCAACGGAGAAGCTATAGACACTACTGTCGACAACGACTCAACAGGCAATGAATGTCTCAATGCAAAATGTTCAGAGATAAATGTATGCGATGCCCCTGTGTCTATCAACACATATGCAGGATAACCGCAAAGGAAACAATTACCTGCAATGACGTCATCTGGCGCCTCCTGCGCCTGCTCCTCTGTCAAGGCAAAGACACGTGCCTGCTGTCGAGGAGGCTGACTCACCGTCTGACTACCTCCTGGCCTCTGCTGTGTCTGTGTGGAGGGTGGCTGAAAGGAGTGTACAGAGGATGCCTGTCTCTCCATCTGTGGCGCTGGTGCTGATGATCCTGTGCTCTGGAATCGTTGTGCACCTCTCTGGGGACAAACTCTGGCGAAATGTCCCTGTTGCCTACAGATGTTGCAGCGTCCCAGAACTCCTTGACACTGCTCCGTCGCATGTCGCCCTCCGCACGAACCACAGTAT
The DNA here is from genome assembly GCF_022965805.1 of Primulina eburnea. Classification (NCBI taxonomy): domain Eukaryota; kingdom Viridiplantae; phylum Streptophyta; class Magnoliopsida; order Lamiales; family Gesneriaceae; genus Primulina; species Primulina eburnea. The sequence goes on from NC_133116.1 coordinate 23,012,363, forward strand.
GCGCCACTATAATCTGACCCCTGACCTCTCTGTCGAGATCCACTCGAACTCGATGAACTACTCCCAGATTTCTTAAACTGTTTGCCTTTAGCCTTCAGAAATTCCTTCTTACCACTACCACTAGATCCGCTATCGAAACGAGGAGGAGGTGATGGAAACTGTACGGTCATGGACTGTGGCGGTCTCGGCCCCTGAACACCGTAGGAAGCTCCTCGCTGCCTAATCAAGCCAGCCTCGGCTCCTTTCGCTCGGTTCAGTGCCTCGGAAAAAGTACTAGGCCGGCCCGTGTTCACCAAAGTAAAGACATCGGGATTCAGCCCGTTGATGAACTGATCGGCCACTGCCTCGTCGTTCCCGGCCACATGCGGTGCAAATCGTAGCAATGCAGAAAATTTAGCAACATACTCCTCGATGTTCCACTGTCCCTGCTTCAGATTCGCAAATTCAGCTCCCTTATCTTTCCGGTAGGAAACGGGGAAGAAACGCTGATAGAACTCATCTTTAAAAACTTTCCACGTGATATCAATGCCTCGGTGCTCCAAGGCTCTCTTTGTAGTCAACCACCAGCTCTTTGCAACCTCTTGCATCTGATGCCCTATCAGCTTCACACGTCGTTCGTCATTGTAAGCCAAAGACTCAAACAACATCTCGATATCATCGAGCCAGCTCTCGCACTCTACTGCACTCTCGGTGCCCTTCAGGGTAGGCGGATGGAAAGACTGGAATCTCTTCAATAAGGTTTCCATCGGTGTAGCGGTGACATCCATCTGTGCATCGGATGTGCTACCCTGCTCTGGTTGTGGCACTCGTCTAGGCGGCATAAATCTGATCATAAAACTGATTAGTACACACCCAATGTCATCTGTCTCAGCCCTTCTCTGATCATATACCTCTGATCGAGAATCGGTTCTGATTCAGGCTTGAAATGCTGTAAATCAATTCAGATAATACAACACAACATATAATAGGGAAAGCAATAAAGCATGCTAGCATCTCAAAAGCAAGGAAGATGACTCGATCTACCCCGCTCATTCTATTCTATTTCAGTCTACAGAGCCTACTGCTCTGATACCACCTGTTGTGGGGACCCGGGCTCTAACTCAATTCTTTTGGGATTTAATTGGATCTTTGTTCGAAAATGTGGGTCAAAAATTTGCTTTTAACATTAATTCAAATGTATAGATAAAGCATAACATATCATTAACTGAAATAAAAAACATAATGTACATACATATCTGTCTAGTACAATCATACACTAGTGTTCGAATCTCAAATACAAACATAAGTAGTACAAGTTTCATAAGGAAACACTAGTAATCTGCAATGCCCGAGATCTCCACGCTATCATCATCTCTCATCTAGCTCGTGACCCCGATCCTGCCCCACCTGTTGCCATGCACACATACAGACACGACAACAGCCGGATAACTCCGGTGAGAACATATCCCAGTATAAAACATGGATGCATGCAATGTCATAATCATGTACAATGCATAACATAAATCAAGTAACATGAATATACATCTAAACATGTAGTAGAATACAAATCTGTATTCTACAATTCACATCTTGACTCGACTCTTTTCTAATCTAGGGATCCCGGTGTGAATAAGACGGTCTGTTACCTACCCAACCACTCGGGGCAACGGTACGTCTTATTCCTAGACTTCGGTCAACTCTGTATCGAGGGTCTACACATAGAGCAAATCTACTACTATGCGACGATACACCGAAACGTCTAGTTTTGGCAAGTCTGCCAATCTCTCCTATCTCAGGACTCGAATATAAATCAATAAACAAGGCATTACATAATCAATGTAATAACAATCTAGTATGTGATTTAGGGAAACTCGTATCAAATCTGAATCGAGTTGTGCAATCCCGTGACCACATGAATTATACCTTTCTTGTCGAATCGTCGGTCGAAGTCTCGAGTTCACAATAGCCAATACAAATCTGAAATGGCATAAACAATGTGCACTTCAATCATATACATCTCAAACAAATCAATATACAAAGCTAACATCGGTTTCAATGCAATTCGACGGCGTAACGGCATAATTCTTCGATACCGATAATCCAAGAATATCATACTCGATCATAATCAACTCATAATCTCATCACACCTCAATACATAGGCTGAAATCTGAACAACCGTAACTTAACACATGCTGAAAATCGAAACAAGCTCATACGATATCTGAAAATCAATCTGATAACGAATCTACGATGCTCGATATACCAAGAGCACATTTCTCAACTCAAACATAAT